>NC_139074.1:0-7500 GCF_965140915.1 Aythya marila | reverse complement strand
TCGTTAGTGTTCTCTTAGGGTTAGGGTTTGGGTTAGGGTTAGGTTTAGGGTTAGGGTTAGCGTTAGTTTTCTCTTTTAGGGTGAATGTTTGGGTTAGGGTTAGGGTTAGGGTTAGCGTTAGGGTTAGGGTTAGGGTTTGGTTTAGGGATGGTGTTCTCTTAGGTTTAGGGTTAGTGTTAGGGTTATGGTTAGTGTTAGTGTTAGGGTTAGCGTTAGGGTTAATGTTCTCTTATGGTTAGGGTTAGGATAAGTGTTAGGGTTAGGGTTAGGGTTAGGGTTAGCGTTAGTGTTCTCTTTTAGGGTTAGCGTTAGGGTTAGGGTTAGGGTTAAGGTAGGGTTAGGGTTAGGGTTAGTGTTAGTGTTAGGGTTAGGGTTAGCGTTAGTGTTCTCTTTTTGGGTTAGCATTAGCGTTAGTGTTAGGGTTACGGTAGTGTTAGTGTTAGTGTTCTCTTAGGGTTAGGGTTAGGGTTAGGGTTAGGTTTAGGGTTAGGATTTTGGTTAGGGTAGTGTTAGCATTAGTCTTCTATTTTAGGGTTAGGATTAGGTTTAGGGTTAGGGTTAGTGTTCTGTTAGGGTTAGGGTTAGGATTATGGTTAAGGTTAGGGTTAGGGTTAGGGTTAGGTTTAGGGTTAGGGTTAGGTCTAGGGTTAGGGTAAGCGTTAGTGTTCTCTTTTAGGGTTAGGATTTGGGTTAGGGTTAGTGTAAGGGTTAGTGTTAGGGTTAGGGTTCGGGTTCGGGTTAGGGTTAGGGATAGGGTTAGGGTAAGTGTTGGGGTTAGGATTAGTGTTAGGGTTAGGGTTAGGTTAGGGTTAGGGTTAGGTTTAGGGTTAGTGTTCTCTTAGTGTTAGGGTTAGTGTTATTGTTAGGGTTTAGATTAGGGTTAGGGTTAGGGTTAGGGTAAAGTTTAGGGTGAGGTTAGGGTTAGGGTTAGGGTTAGGGATAGAGTTAGGGTTAGGGTTAGGGTTAGGGTTAGGGTTAGGGTTAGGGTTAGTGTTCTCTTAGGGTTAGGGTTAGGGTTAGGGTTAGTGTTATTGTTAGGATTTAGGTTAGGGTTATGTTTATGTTTATGTTTAGGGTTAGGGTTAGGGTTAGGGTTAGGGATAGGGTTGGGGTTAGGGTTAGGGTTAGGGTTAGGGTTAGGGTAAGGGTTAGGGTTAGGTTTAGGGTTAGCGTTAGTGTTCTTTTTAGAGTTAGGGTTAGGGTTAGGGTTAGGGTTAGGGTTAGGGTTAGGGTTAGGTTTAGAGTTAGGATTTGGTTTAGGGTTAGAGTTTGGGTTAGGGTTAGGTTTAGGGTTAGGTTTAGGGTTAGCGTTAGTGTTGTTTTTAGAGTTAGGGTTAGGGTTAGGGTTAGGGTTAGGGTTAGGGTTAGGGTTAGGGTTAGGTTTAGGTTTAGGATTTGGTTTAGTGTTAGGGTTTGGGTTAGGGTTAGGGTTAGGGTTACGGTTAGGGTTAGGGTTAGGGTTAGGGTTAGCTTTATCGTTAGTGTTCTCTTAGGGTTTGTGTTAGGATTAGGGTTATGGTTAGGTTTAGGGTTAGCGTTAGTGTTTTCTTTTAGGGGTAGGTTTTGGGTTAGGGTTTTTGTAATGGTTAGTGTTAGGGTTAGGGTTCGAGTTCGGGTTAGGGTTAGTGTTAGGGTTAGTATTAGGGTTAGGGTTAGGGTTAGGGTAAGTCTTGGGGTTAGTGTTAGTGTTAGGGTTATGTTAGGGTTAAGGTTAGGGTTAGGGTTAGTGTTCTCTTAGGGTTAGGGTTATGGTTAAAGTTATTGTTAGGGTTTAGGTTAGGGTTAGGGTTAGTGTTAGAGTTAGGGTTAAGGTTAGGGTTAGTTTAGGGTTAGGGTTAGGTTTAGGGATAGGGTTAGGGTTAGGGTTAGGGTTAGTGTTCTCTTAGAGTTATGGTTAGGGTTAGGGTTAGGGTTAGTGTTCTCTTTTAGTGTTAGGATTAGGGTTAGGGTTAGGGTAAGTGTTAGGGTTAGGTTTAGGGTTAGGGTTAGGGTTAGTGTTAGTGTTCTCTTACTGTTATTGTTAGGGTTAGGGTTAGGGTTAGTGTTAGGGTTAGGGTTAGGGTTAGGGTTAGGGATAGGGTTAGCTTTAGGGTTAGGGTTAGGGTTAATATTCTCTTATAGTTAGGGTTAGGGTAAGGGTTAGGTTTATGGTTAGGGTTAGGGTTAGGGTTAGTGTTCTCTTAGGGTTAGGGTTAGGGTTTTGGTTAGGGTTAGGTTGAGGGTTAGGGTTAGTGTTCTCTTAGGGTTAGGATTAGGATTAGGGATAGGGTTAGGGTTAGGGTTAGGGTTAGGGTTAGGTTTAAGGTTAGGGTTAGCCTTAGTGTTCTCTTTTAGTTTTAGGGTTAGGGTTAGGGTTAAGGTAAGGGTTAGGGTTAGGGTTAGGTTTAGGGTTAGGGTTAGGTTTAGTGTTCTCTTAGGTTTAGAGCTAACGGGAGGGTTAGAGTTAGTGTTAGGGTTATGGTTAGGTTTAGGGTTAGGGTTAGGGTTAGGTTTAGGGTTAGTGTTCTCTTAGGGTTAGGGTTAGGGTTCGGTTTAGGGTTAGGGTTAGTGTTGTCTTAGGGTAATGGTTAGGATTGGGTTAGGGTTAGGGTTAGGGTTAGGGTTAGGGTTAGGGTTAGGGTTAAGTTTAATGTTCTCTTAGGGTTAGGGTTAGGGTTAAGGTTAGGGTTAGGTTGAGGGTTAGGGTTAGTGTTCTCTTAGGGTTAGGGTTAGAATTAGGGTTAGGGTTAGGGTTAGCGTTAGTGTTCTCTTGTAATGTTAGGGTTAGGGTTAGGGTTAGGGATAGGGTTAGTGTTCTCTTAGGTTTAGCGTTAGGGTTAGTGTTAGCATTAGGGTTAGTGTTAGGGTTAGCCTTAGGGTTAGGGTTAGGGTTATCGTTAGTGTTCTCTTAGGGTAAGGGTTAGGGTTAGGGTTAGGGTTAGGGTTAGGGTAAGGATTAGGGTTAGTGTTAGTGTCCTCTTTGTTAGGGTTAGGGTCAGGGTCATGGTTAGGGTTAGGGTTAGGGTTAGGGTTAGGGTTAGAGTTAGGTTTAGGGTTAGAGTTAGGGTTAGGGTTTGTGTTCTCTTAGGGTTAGGGTTAGGGTTAGGGTTTGGGTTAGTGTTAGGGTTTAGGTTAGGGTTAGGGTTAGGGTTAGGATAAGGGTTAGGGTTTGGGTTAGGGTTAGGTTTAGAGTTAGGTTTAGGTTTAGGGTTAGGGTTAGTGTTCTCATAGGGTTAGGGTTAGCGTTAACGTTAGGGTAAGGGTTAGGGTTAGGGTTAGGGTTAGGGTTAGGGTTAGGGTTAGGGTTAGGGTTAGGGTTAGGGTTAGGGTTAGCTTTATCGTTAGTGTTCTCTTAGGTTTTGGGTTAGGGTTTTTGTAATGGTTAGTGTTAGGTTTAGGGTTCGGGTTCGGGTTAGGGTTAGTGTTAGGGTTATGTTAGGGTTAAGGTTAGGGTTAGGGTTAGTGTTCTCTTAGGGTTAGGGTTATGGTTAAAGTTATTGTTAGGGTTTAGGTTAGGGTTAGGGTTAGTGTTAGAGTTAGGGTTAAGGTTAGGGTTAGTTTAGGGTTAGGGTTAGGTTTAGGGATAGGGTTAGGGTTAGGGTTAGGGTTAGTGTTCTCTTAGAGTTATGGTTAGGGTTAGGGTTAGGGTTAGGGTTAGTGTTCTCTTTTAGTGTTAGGATTAGGGTTAGGGTTAGGGTAAGGGTTAGGGTTAGGTTTAGGGTTAGGGTTAGGGTTAGGGTTAGGGTTAGTGTTAGTGTTCTCTTACTGTTAGGGTTAGGGTTAGGGTTAGGGTTAGGGTTAGGTTTAGTGTTCTCTTAGGTTTAGAGCTAGGGGGAGGGTTAGAGTTAGTGTTAGGGTTATGGTTAGGTTTAGGGTTAGGGTTAGGGTTAGGGTTAGGTTTAGGGTTAGTGTTCTCTTAGGGTTAGGGTTAGGGTTAGGGTTAGTGTTAGGGTAAGGGTTAGGGTTAGGGTAAGGGTTAGGGTTAGGGTTAGGGTTAGGGTTAGGGTTAAGGTAAGGGTTAGGGTTAGGGTTAGGTTTAGGGTTAGGTTTAGGTTTAGTGTTCTCTTAGGTTTAGAGCTAGTGGGAGGGTTAGAGTTAGTGTTAGGGTTATGTTTAGGTTTAGGGTTAGGGTTAGGGTTAGGGTTAGCTTTAGGGTCTGTGTTCTCTTAGGGTTAGGGTTAGGGTTAGGGTTAGTGTTAGGGTAATGGTTAGGGTTAGGGTAAGGGTTAGTGTTAGGGTTAGAGTTAGGGTTAGGGTTAGGGTTAGGGTTAGGGTTCGGGTTAGGGTTAGTGTTCTCTTAGGTTTAGGGTTAGGGTTAGGGTTAGGGTTAGTGTTAGGGTTAGGGTTAGATTTAGGGTTAGGTTAGGGTTAGGGTTAGGGTTAGCTTTAGGGTCTGTGTTCTCTTAGGGTTAGGGTTAGGGTTAGGATTAGGGTTAGGGTTAGGGTTAGGGTTAGGTTTAGAGTTAGGATTTGGTTTAGGGTTAGGGTTTGGGTTAGGGTTAGGTTTAGGGTTAGGTTTAGGGTTAGCGTTAGTGTTGTTTTTAGAGTTAGGGTTAGGGTTAGGGTTAGGGTTAGGGTTAGGGTTAGGGTTAGGGTTAGGTTTAGGGTTAGGATTTGGTTTAGGGTTAGGGTTTGGGTTAGGGTTAGGGTTAGGGTTAGGGTTAGGGTTAGGGTTAGGGTTAGGGTTAGGGTTAGGGTTAGGGTTAGGGTTAGGGTTAGGGTTAGGGTTAGGGTTAGTGTTAGGGTTAGGGTTAGCTTTATCGTTAGTGTTCTCTTAGGGTTTTGGTTAGGGTTAGGGTTAGGGTTATGGTTAGGTTTAGGGTTAGCGTTAGTGTTCTCTTTTAGGGTTAGGGTTAGGGTTAATGTTAGGGTTAAGGTTAGGGTTAGGCTTAGGGTTAGGGTTAGGGTTAGGTTTAGGGTTAGGATTAGGGTTAGGGTTAGCGTTAGTGTTCTCCTTTAGGGTTAGCGTTAGCGTTAGTGTTAGGGTTAGGGTAGGGTTAGCGTTAGTGTTCTCTTAGAATTAGGGTTAGGATTAGGGTTAAGGTTAGGTTTAGGGTTAGGTTTAGGGTTAGGGTTAGAGTTAGTATTAGGGTTAGGGTTAGGGTAAGTCTTGGGGTAGGGTTAGGGTTAGGGTTAGGTTAGGGTTAGGGTTAGGGTTAGGGTTAGTGTTCTCTTAGGGTTAGGGTTAGGGTTAGGGTTAGGGTTATTGTTATGGTTTAGGTTAGGGTGAGGGTTAGGGTTAGGGTTATGGTTAGGTTTAGGGTTAGGTTTAGGGTTAGGGTTAGGGTTAGCTTTAGGGTCTGTGTTCTCTTAGGGTTAGGGTTAGGGTTAGGGTTAGTGTTAGGGTAAGGGTTAGGGTTAGGGTAAGGGTTAGGGTTAGGGTTAGGGTTAGGGTTAGGGTTAGGGTTAGGGTTAGGGTTAGGGTTAGGGTTCGGGTTAGGGTTAGTGTTCTCTTAGGTTTAGGGTTAGGGTTAGGGTTAGGGTTAGTGTTAGGGTTAGGGTTAGATTTAGGGTTAGGTTAGGGTTAGGGTTAGGGTTAGCTTTAGGGTCTGTGTTCTCTTAGGGTTAGGGTTAGTGTTAGGATTAGGGTTAGGGTTAGGGTTAGGGTTAGGTTTAGAGTTAGGATTTGGTTTAGGGTTAGGGTTTGGGTTAGGGTTAGGGTTAGGGTTAGGGTTAGGTTTAGGGTTAGGATTTGGTTTAGGGTTAGGGTTTGGGTTAGGGTTAGGGTTAGGGTTAGGGTTAGGGTTAGTTTTATCGTTAGTGTTCTCTTAGGGTTTGGGTTAGGGTTAGGGTTAGGGTTATGGTTAGGTTTAGGGTTAGCGTTAGTGTTCTCTTTTAGGGTTAGGGTTAGGGTTAATTTTAGGGTTAAGGTTAGGGTTAGGCTTAGGGTTAGGGTTACGTTTAGGGTTAGGATTAGGGTTAGGGTTAGCGTTAGTGTTCTCCTTTAGGGTTAACGTTAGCGTTAGTGTTAGGGTTAGGGTAGGGTTAGCGTTAGTGTTCTCTTAGAATTACGGTTAGGGTTAGGGTTAAGGTTAGGTTTAGGGTTAGGTTTAGGGTTAGGGTTAGGGTTAGTATTAGGGTTAGGGTTAGGGTAAGTCTTGGGTTAGGGTTAGGGTTAGGGTTAGGTTAGGGTTAGGGTTAGGGTTAGGGTTAGTGTTCTCTTAGGGTTAGGGTTAGGGTTAGGGTTATTGTTAGGGTTTAGGTTAGGGTGAGGGTTAGGGTTAGGGTTATGGTTAGGGTTAAGGTTAAGGTTAGTGTTAGTTTAGGGTTATGGTTACCGTTAGGGATAGGGTTAGGGTTAGGGTTAGGGTTAGTGTTCTCTTTTAGTGTTAGGGTTAGGGTTAGGGTTAGGGTAAGCGTTAGGGTTAGGGTTAGGGTTAGGGTTAGGGTTAGTGTTAGTGTTGTCTTAGGGTTAGGGTTAGGGTTAGTGTTCTCTCAGGGTTAGGGTTAGGATTAGGGTTAGGGTTAGGGTTAGGGTTAGGGTTAGGGTTAGGGTTAGGGTTAGTGTTCTCTTAGGTTTCGAGCTAGGGTTAGGGTTAGGGTTAGTTTTAAGATTAGGGTTAGTGTTAGGGTTAGGGTTAGGGTGTGGATTAGGGTTAGGTTTAGGTTTAGAGTTAGGTTTAGGGTTAGGGTTAGGGTTAGTGTTAGGGTTAGGGTTAGGGTTAGGGTTACGTTTAGGGTTAGCGTTAGTGTTCTCTTTTAAGGTTAGGTTTAGGGTTAGGGTTATGGTTAAGGTTAGGGTTAGGATTAGGGTTAGGGTTAGGGTTAGAATTAGGGTTAGGGTTAGGGTTAGTGTTCTCTTAGGGTTAGGGTTAGGGTTAGGCTTACGGTTAGGGTTAGGGTAAGGGTTAGGTTTAATGTTAGGGTTAGTGTTCTCTTAGGGTTAGGGTTAGGGTTAGGGTTATTTTTAGGGTTTAGGTTAGGGTTAGGGTTATGGTTATGGTTAGGGTTAGGGTTAGGGATAGGGATAGGGTTAGGGTTAGGGTTAGGGTTAGTGTTCTTTTAGGGTTAATGTTAGGGTTAGGGTCAGGGTTAGGTTTAGGGTTAGGGTTAGGTTTAGGGTTAGGGTTAGGGTTAGGGTTAGAGTTGGGGTAGGGTTAGGGTTAGTGTTAGGGTTAGGGTTAGGGTTGGGATTAGAGTTAGGTTTAGGGTTAGGGTTAGTGTTCTCTAAGGGTTAGGGTAAGGGTTAGGGTTAGGGTTAGGGTTAGGGTTAGGGTTACGTTTGTGTTCGATTAGGTTTAGGGTTAGGATTGGGGTTACGGTTAGGGTTAGGTTTAAGGTTAGGTTAAGGCTTAGGGTTAGGGTTAGTGTTAGTGTTCTCCTTTAGTGTTAGGTTTAGGGTTAGGGTTAGGGTTAGGGTTAGGGTTAGGGTTAGGGTTAGGGTTATGGTTAGGGTTAGGTTTAGGGTTAGGGTTTGGGTTAGGGTTAGAGTTAGGGTTAGTGTTCTCTTAGGGTTAGGTTTAGGGTTAGGGTTAGGGTTCGGGTTAGGGTTAGGTTTCTCTTAGGGTTAGGGTTAGGGTT
>NC_139073.1:1454679-1490812 GCF_965140915.1 Aythya marila | reverse complement strand
CCTGGCGCTGGGCCTGGCCCGGGCCGCGGTCCCGGTGCGGCCGTACCGGGCGGCCCCGCTGCGGCCCCGCGCGGTGTCGCGGCCTCTCCCGGGGGCCGAGGAGCGGGGGTCGGCGGCGCGGCGCTTCGGGAGGCTGGGGGAGGCGGCGGGGGTAGCGGTGGAGCGGCTGTGGCCCAGCCCCGAGGAGCTGCGGGAGCGGGAGGCGGAGGAGCGGAGGTGGGAACCGGCGCTGCGGGACCGGGAGGCGGAGCTGGACCGGCGGGAGAGGGAGGAGGCGGCGCGGAGGGAGGAGAGGTGGGGACGGGGCTGGGGGTGGAGGAGGGGGCCGGGGCCGGGGGGGGCACCGGGGGAACCGGAGGGGGCTGGGACCGGGGGGGAGGCGACACCGGGGACAGACGGGAGGGGAGATGGGGACCGGGAGCGGGGGGGGGGAGTTGCCCCCCCCCCCGACCCCCCCCGTTCCGTTCCCGTCCCCGCAGGCAGCAGTTGGTGGCGCGGAGCCTGGCGGCGATGCCGGCGGCGGTGGCAGCCTGGAGGCAGGAGCGGGCGGAGGCTCGGGAGCGGAGCCTGCGGGAGGCCGCCCGGAGGCAGCGGCTGCTGGCGGAGGCGGGGGCGCGCCTGGGGGCCCCCCCCCGTGCCGGAGACCCCCGGGCCCAGGCGCTGCTGCAGGAGCTGGAGCGGGACGAGCGGCGCCGGGAGAAGCGGCGGCGGCGGCAGGAACGGGAAGAGGCTGCCCGCAGTGCCCTGGCCGCCGCCGAGGCCGCCGCCGCCTCCCAGCGCCCCCCCCCCGGTGGGAGCGGGGTGGGGGAGGCCCCCCCGGAGAGCTCATGAATGGAGACACCCCCCCCAAAAGAAAAACCAACAAAAAACAGGAGCGTTTTTCCAAAAAGAGGAGTCGTTTCCCCAAAATCGCTGTGAGGGTGCTAGGCTGACTGCCCCCCCTGCCCAAAAGACCTTGTCTTTGCCCCAAAAGGTGTTGTTCCTTTCCCAAAAGAGCCCCTTTTTTCTCTAAAAGCCCCCCCCCCGGAGGTACCAAGGTGGGAGAGACCCCCCCCCCATCCCCCCATAGTGCTCCCAAATGAAGACCCCCAACCCCCTCCCCCCCAAGAAAACAGGAGCGGGATTGGGTTGTTTCCTCTAAAATCCCTGTGCGGGGGGGTGCTGGGCTGACTGCCCCCCCCCCAGAATGAAGCACCCCCAAAAGACCTGGAGGAGTTCCTCCTTCCTCAAAAGGCCTCATTCTTCCCCCAAAACACGTTGTTCTTCCCCCAGAAGCCTCGTTCTTTCCCCAAAATCTCGCCTTCTTCCCCCAAAATCCGGGTGCTCACACGCGGGGACGGGTTTAAAATTCTGTATTTAATCTCTGCCCCCGGGGCTGTTTTCTTTCTGTTTTGTTTATTTTTATTTTATTTTTTTTTAAATCTCCCATGGGGGCTGCCCACCCCCCCCCCTTCCAGGGCCAAACAGTGGAGGGGAAATTTGGGGAGGGGGAGGGAAGAGGAATTTGGGGAGGGGGGGGACACAGAGAGGAAGCCTTTGTCCGGAGCGGGCCCGGGGGGGGGGGCAGCACCCATTGCTGCTCCCCCCAACCCTCACTGGGACTCGGGGGGGGGGGGGGTCCCAGCCTTGCCCCTCCCCGCACCCCTCCCCTCCCCCGGGGGGGGGGGGGGGGGGCGAGGCCGTGTAGCCCCGGGGGGGGCCGTGGGGGGGTTCCCGGCCCCCCTGTGTGGGTCTCAGTCGTCGTCGAAGTTCTGGCTGAGCAGGAAGTTGGCCGCCAGGTTCTCGTTCTTCTCACAGGCGAAGTAGGCCTGGATCACCAGGCTCTCGGGGAAGCCCAGCGCCTTCAACTGCGGGGGGGGGAGAAATTGGGGGGGGGCGTTGGCGTTCACTCTGGGCCGTACCAACACCTCCGTGACCCCCCCACAGCCTCCCACAGGATGAGCCCCCCCCCCCCCCCCCAGGGGACAGCGACCCTGCAGTCGTGCTTTGGGCTGTTAACTCTGCTCCCTACTGACGGCTGGGGAGCAGTTACCCCAATTTAAGTCAGATTCCTAATCAGTTATTCCTCCTACTGCTAATTATTTTATCGCTTATTGCTCCAACTGGTGCTCTGCTGCACTCCATCACCTCACCTGAGCCTGGCTCCAAAAAACAAAACCCCAGGAGGCCCCCCCCCCCCGCCCCCTACTGACGGCCGCCCTCCCGCGCCCCCCCCTCACCCTTTCTATGGCTTCTTTTTCCTGAGGCGTCACTTGGATGTAGTTCATCTGCGGGGACTCGTCCCCGATGGCCCCCATCTCGCCCTCCAGCTCGCCCAGCTCGCCCAGCGGCTCGTTCAGCATCTGGATGAACTGCTCCTGGTGCTGGCTGATTTGCTGGGGGGAGGAGGAGGATGAAGGGGGGGGGGTTTGGGGGTCCCGGGGGGGGTTTGGGGGTCCCGGGGGGCGCGGTACCTGCAGGAGCTGGGGGTTCTCCTGGCCCAGCTGCTGGAGCAGGGCGGGCAGCAGCGCCGGGTTCTGCTGGATCACCTGCCGCATGTTCTGGAACTGCGGCTGCTCCCGCAGGAACTCCAGCGGGTTCTCCCCTGGGGGGTGTAGAGGGGGGAGGGAGGGCGGGGCCTAGCTAAGCCACGCCCTCCCCGGCATCGACCACGCCCCTCGTGTTGAACCGGGACACGCCCACAAAGGGGTGGAGCCGGGGGTAAGCCCCACCCCTGCCCAGGGAGCCTAAAGGAGGGAGTGGGACTGGGGGGGAGGCGGGGCTTCCCCATAGGTGGGGGGGGCTTCCATCAGGTGGGCGGGGCTTCCCTCAAGGGGGTGGGGCTCTCCAGAGGTGGGCGGTGCTTCTAATCAGGCCACACCCCCACTCCCCCTCTATCCCCACCCAATAAAGACATTAACCCCAAGCCCCGCCCCCACCACAGGCCCTGCCCACCCAAACCGAGGGGGCGTGGCCACTCCCGACCCCTCCCACTGTGGGCATGTCCACGCCGAGGCCCCGCCCCCACCGACCTTCAGGCGGGGGCTGCTCCAGGGGGCGGCTCTCCTGCACCGGCGGCCGCTCGGGCTCGGGGCTGCCGGGGATGCCCTGGGGGGGGTGCACAGAGGGTGAGGGGGAGTCGGGGGGGTCGCAGCCCCCTCCCCAGCCCCCCTGGCACCCTCCAGCCCCCCGCTCACCGTCAGCAGGTACTCGACGGCGCGGTGGGGGTTGTTGTAGCTGGCCCGCAGCGCGGCCACCACCCGCTCGCGCTCGTAGCCCATGGACATGATCTCGGTCAGCATCGTCTCGTACTCCGAACCCGTCACTGCGGGAAGGGGTCAGCGCCACCCCTGGACCCCCCTCCCAAAAAAACCATTCCCCACCCCCACCCCCTAAAAACCCTGGGCAGGGTCTGCCCTGTCCCGCCCCTACCCAAAATCCCACCCCCCCGCCCCATCTTCCCCCCCAAGTCCCCCAATTTTTTTATTTTGCACCCCCCCTATATCGTGTTCCCCTCCCATTATCTGTCCCAACCCCCCCCCCAACCTTTCCATGCCCCCCCCCTCCACCCCCCCATCCCCCACTTACCAAACCCCTCCACACACTCCTGGAGCTCCCCCCGTCCCCCCCACTCCCCTGCAGCCCCCCCCCCTTGTGACCCCTCCCCCCTCCACGCTCCCCCCCCCCCCCCCAGCACCCACCAAGGGTGGAGGCAGCATCGGCCGAGCGCCCCGCACCACCTGGGGGGGGAACAGAGCTGCGAATTCAAGAGAGAGACGTGGCAGCGGGGCTCTTCCGACAGATTTAACCAGCCCTCCCCCTGGACGCCCCCCCCCCCAAAAAAAAAAAACCCACCCCATCCCCCTTTCCCTACCGCACCCCAAAACTTCCTCCTTTGCCCCCACCCCCCCCCCAAAACCCCTGAATCTCACCCAAAACGCCCTTTGTGCTCAGCCCCGACCCCCCCCCCAGCTAATTACGGGTGGCAGCATATAAATAAATTTAACCCTCCCCTCCGACCCCCCCCCCACTACAAGCGGCCCCATTCCTCCTCACCTGGCCGCGGGCTCTGCCGCCGTGAGCGGGGGGAGGTCCTGGGAGGGTGGCTCTTCGCTGGGGGCCGCCGGCGGTGGGGGGGGGACAGCGTCAGCGGCCGGGGGGGGCCCTGGTGCTGGGGGGGGGTCTGAGGCGGCGGCTGCGGCGGCTTCGGGGGCGGCAGTGCCCAGCGCAGCGGCTTTGGCCTGCGGGAGGAGGGGGTGAGGTGAGGGGGGATTTGAGGGTTGGGGGGGGGTCTGTGTGGGGGTTTTTTGGCGGGGGGGGCACCTTGGTGACCATGACGACGACGAAGTTCTTCTCGTCGATGCGGTACTCGCGGATGGGCACCTCGTCGCTCAGGATCTTGCCGGCGTAGATCAGCTTCTGGCCTGCCACGGGGAAGGCGTCGCTGCCCTTCTCCGCCTCGATCTTCTCCTTCAGCGCCCGCACCTGGGGGGGGGCACGGGGGGGGTCACCCCAAAACGGGGAAGGACCCCAAAACGGGGGGGGCAACAGGAAAGGGGGAAATGGCACCAGGAGTAGGGGTATCCCAAAAAGAGGGGAGAACCCCAAAAGGAGAGGGAACCCTAAAGAGATGATCGCCCCCAAAAAGGAAGAATCACCCTCAAACAGCAACAGTACCCCAAAAGGGGAAAAACGCCCCAAATAAGGAAAATCGCCCCAAAAACAGGGATGCTCCAAAAGCAGAAAATTATCCTAAATAGAGGAACAGCGCCCCAAAAGCAGGGGTATCCTAAAAGGCTGAGATCACTCCAAAAGTGGAGGCACCCGACAAGGAAAAAGCCCCCCAAACAGAAGAGAATCACCCCAAAAGCAAGGGACACCCCAAAAAACAGGAGACTGTCCCCGAAAGCAGTAGCTCACCCCAAAAGCGAGGGGGGGCGTTCTCTTGGGCTACATCCCCTGGGGGGGCTGCCTGAGCTCCCCCGGCCCCACAGGGCTTGGTGGGGACCCCCGGCCCCAAAAACCCCCGGGGCTGCCCCATTTGGGGATGGGGAGGGGGAAGGGGAGCTTGGACTGCACCATTATGGGGGGGTACGGGGGGGGGCGTCCGATTTGGGGGGGTTGGGACTGCACCATTGGGATGGGGAAGGAAGGGGGGGGTGGGGTAGGAGGGGGATTGGGGGGGGGTTCGGGGGGAGGCTGGGACTGCCCCATTTTGGGTGGCGGGGGGGGGGCGCACCATTGGGGGAACGGAAAAGAGGGGAGAGGGCAGCACCCCCCCAACCGCCCCCTGCCCCCCCCGAACCCCCCCCAACCCCCCCCAAAGCCGAACCCGCCCCCCCCCAACGCCGAGGGGGGGGAGGGGCGCCCCGAACACCTCCCCCAACAGCCCCCAACCCCCCCCCCGGCCCTGCTGCCCCCCCCCCCCGGCACCGTCTCGTGCGGCTCCATGCGGATCTTGAAGGTTTGCTGCTGCAGCGTCTTCAGCGTCACGGTCACCGCCATGGCGGCGGCGGCGGCTCCGGCTCCTCCCGGCGGCCCCACAACATGCAACTCACGCCGCCGCCATCTTAGGCGCCCCGCCGCTTCCGCCACACGTGACCGCGCCGGACCGGAACTGGCGTCAGTCCCCGCTCCCCCCTCTCCTCCTCCCCATTCCCCCCTCCCTTCCGTTCCCGCCGTCGTCACGTGACGGAGGAGGGGGCGGTGCCGCACACGACGGGGTCACGCGATGGGGGGCGGTGATGCGGCACCGCGGTCACGTGATGGGGGTGATGCCGCCCCGCGGGGTCACGTGAGGCGCGGCGCGCACAAAATGGCGGCGCGCAGAGAAGATGGCGCGGGCGGACAGAGCTGAGGCGAGGCGGGCGGGGCCGGGACGAGCTTTAATTTAAACACAAACCGCGGCGCGGCCACCGACGAGCGCGGGGGGCGCCCTCACCCCACCCCCAACCCCCTCCAACCCCACCCCGGCACCGGGGCCCGCCGCTTCCCCCTCCCCCCCCCGGTACCGGGCCCGATGCCGTTCCTGAGTCCTCGCCCAGCGCCCCTCCCCCTCCTCCCCTCCCCCTCCCCCGGGCGAGCCCCGGCGCCGTCCCATTTCCCCCTCCCCGGGCCGGGAGGGGCCGCCCGTTAAAAAAAAAAAAAAAAAAATCCGAAGTCCAGGTCTCACAGAGACATTACGCTCGCTCCCCGCGGGGTCGGGGCGCTGCCCCGGCGGGGCCCGGTGCGGCGGGACCGGGGCCTCCCCCCCCCTCACAGCTCATCCTTGGGGGCCGCCCCCGCGTCCTCCTCCTTCTCCGCCTCCTCATCTTCGTCGTCTTCCTCCTCGTCGTCATCCGCGTCCCCCTCCTCGTCCCCCTCCTCCTCCTTGCGCTGTTTGTCCTCCTCCTCCTGCTTCTTGCGCTGCTCCTCGTCCTGCGCCTCCTTCATCTTCCTCTCCGCCTCCTGCGGGGCACGGGGGGGTCACGGCCATGCCCCAAGGGCGGACACGGGGGGGTCACAGCAGTGCCCCCAACACCCCAGGGCTGCGGGGGGAACCCGGCTCTGGTTGTGTGTCCCCCCCCCCGTACCTTGGTGGCCCCCCAGGTGTCGTTGCCGAACTCCTCGGCGAACTTCTCATCGTCGGTGATGAGGAAATTGTCGAAAATGGTGCCCGACTTCACCTAGGGCAGAGCAGGGGGGGCTCAGCGGGACCCCTGGGGGGGTGTGGGGACGCCCAAAAACCCAGGGGGGTGCACCCACAGCACCGCCCCCTCCTCCCACCTGCCACAGGTCAAGGCCGATGACACCAAAGCTGTCATAGGCGTAGATGCTGGGGTCGGGCGTGTACTCGGGGTTGTCGATCTCGGGGTGCACCCACTTCCCCTTGTAGTTGGGGTTGTCGATCTGCCGCGGCCTCCACTCGCCCTGAAGGGGCAGAGGCAGGGTTCAGAGGGGGGGGAACGGCCCCAAATTGGCCCCCCAGGGGGGTGTGGGGCACCAGGCTTCACCTTGTACTCGGGGTTCTGGATGACGGGGGGCTCCCACTCCCCATCCATCTCCTCATCCCAGTCCTCCGGCTTCTTGGCATCGGGGTCTGGGATGTGCTCAGGCTTGTCCCAGTCCTGGGGAGGGGGGGCAAAAAAAAAGAAGAGGGGTCAGGGCTCTGCCCACAACCCCCCCCAACCCCTCCCCAGCCCCTTGGGTGCCCCCCACCTCAGGCTTGGAGTCCTCGGGGTCATCAATCTTGGCCCGCTCGTCCCAGTCATCCGGCTTCTTGGCCTCGGGGTCCTTGATCTTTTTGGGGGGCAGGAAGTCCCAATCGTCCTCCAGGCTCCCCGACTCCACCTTGCTGTTGTCGATCTTCACCTCGTAGGTGTTGTCGGGGCGCACGATCAGGGTGTAGAGGTGGGTGAACTCGTCGTCCTGCGGGGGGAGGGGGCGCTCAGCGGGGCCGGGCTCATCCCCACAGCACCGCCAGGAGGGGCTGAGCCCCCCCGCGCCCCCCCACGCACCTTGCAGCGGATGTCCTTGTTGATGAGAACGTTCTTGCCCTTGTAGTTGAAGATAACGTGCACCTTCTTGGTGCCGGGCCCGCAGATATCAGGGCCTGGGGGGGACAGAGAGGTTACGGGGGGGGAACTGAGCCTGCTGCATCCTGGGGGTTGCGGCAAGGGGGGAGGGTGGCCACCCACCAAACATGATGTTGTACTCGGAGTCGCCGTGCATGTCCTCCTGGCTCAGGCCGGCCGGGAAGAGCTTGACGTAGCCCCCGCCGCAGTCGATGTTCTGCTCGTGCTTCACCGTGAACTGCACCACCAGCGTCTTGTCGCGGTTGCTGAAGGGCTCGAAGCGCGAAGAGAGGGCGTAGAAACGGGCGTCCTGGCTTGTCTGGATCCCTGTCGGGGCACCAAAACCCCCCCCCGCCGTGGCTCAGCCCCGAGCAGCACCACCACCCCCAGCCAGGGCTGTAACGAGCACAAGTGGCTAATTCACTAATTAATTGTCCCCAGGAGTCTCTGCCTCACCTTTGTCCTTCTCAGCATCGCCATAGAACTTGCCGGCGGTCAGCACGAAGCGGCCGTAGTCCGGCTTGTGCTTGGATTCCACCCACCGCTGGGTCCAGGCATCTGCGGGAGGGGAGCAGGTGAGAACCCCCGGTCCTCCCCCAGAAGGAAACGGGCTCTGCCCCTCCCCGCAGGGCCGGAAGCGGGGCGGCTCCCGGCCACCTGCACAGCCCTGCGCTGGCTCCTCACGCTCAGGAGGAGCCTGCGGGGATTGCTGCCTGCTCCCCCTGAACCCGCAGCTCTATCTAAGGGGGCCGTCCCCATGCCCCTGCCTTGCTGCAAGCTCCGGGGAGGCAAAAATAAGGCTTCAGAGGGCTCCCTGGCTGCAGCAGGATTTAGGGTCCCGGAGAAGAACAACCCCACAACGTGTGCCAGGCCCCATCCCACACCACCCCCATGGGGGAACACCCTGCTCAGGGTGGTTCTGCCCCCACTGAGCAGCCTCCTTCCCCTACAGGGCCACTCCTCGTCCCCAGCCCTTTGTCCCCTGCAGCTGAGTGGGGGCCACTTTGAACCCACAGCCCTCCCAGGGCCCCGCTCCCCAGCCCAGTGGGGGCTGCCTGGCTCACACCCCCCCAGTACACCCCAACCAGGGGCACCCCGAGGCCCTCACCCCCTCACCCCCCCCATCACCTGCCTCTCCCCAGCCCCATCTCCTCCATGCCTCGACACCTTTCCTGTGACCCTGATCTCCTTCAGCCCCTGCCCACAGAGACCCCTTCCCCAGGCTGTCCCCCCCCCCCGCAGCCCCCAACTGCCAGCCTAGGGGTAGCCTTCAGGCCCCCCCATTCCTCCTCCAGGTCCCCCTGCTCCTCCTCAAGCCCCCCCTTTTCCCCCCAAGTCCCCCATTTTCCTCTCAAGCCCCCCCCCAGCCCCTTCCCCTTTCCCTCGGGGACCCCCTCAGAGACCTCCCAGCCCCCTCCCTGTCCCCCCCCTTGGGCCCCCTCCCCTTTCACCCCCCCTCAGAGCCCCCTCCCCTTTCTCCCCCCCCCCCTCTGGCCCCCTCCCCTCTAGCCCCTCCCTTGCCCCCCCCCTCACCTCCATCCAAGAACTCCTCCCGGAAGAACTCCGCGGGCCCAGCCGCCGCCAGCGCCAGGAGGAGGGCGGCGAGCAGCAGGGGGAGGCCGGGGAGGCCGAGGCGGCTCATGGCGGCGGCGGCGCGGTCCCACACGGCCCAGTCGGGGCGGACCCTCCCTCCCGGCCCGGCGGCGCCCGGCACTGCGGAGGGGGGCGACGGCGACGGCGCCTTTTATACGCCCGCCGCCCCTCGGCCCGCCCCCGGACGCTGCCCATTGGCCGGCGCCCGCGCGGCGCCCGCTCCCATTGGCCGCCCGCCCGCTGGCCGGCGGCGGCGGAGCCCCCGAACGTTGGCGTCCCAGATGGCCGCTTCCTATTGGCTGAGCCGGGCGGCCAATGAGGAGCGACCACGCGTTCGGAGGGAGACGCCCCCCCCCCACCCGCGCTCCTCCCCCCTCCCTCCGCGGGGCGCGTCACGGCGGTCACGTGGTTGGGGGCAGGGCCGGGCCACCTGCGGACCACGTGGGGGGGGGGGGGGGGGGGCGCCATCCCATAATAGCACCGCGACGGTGCGCGGGGGGGGGACCCGTGGGGTGCCCCCAGTCGGCCTGGGGGGGCTTAGAGCCCGATTTGGGGCTGTGACGCAAGCAGTAATGACGTCATATCGCGTGTCGAGGGAGCCCCCCCCCGGGTGGGGGCGGTGGTGGGGCCCTGGGGGGCGTTGCCATGGCAACAGCCTGTAAAGGGGGGGCTGTCGTCATGGCGACGGCCCTAGGGCCCCGCGGGGCGCGGGCTGTGACATCACCTAGCTCCCCATGACGTCATTCTCCGCCCTCATGGCGTCACAGCGCCCCCCGTCGCGCCTCGCGGCCTCCCCCTCCCCGCGGGGCCCCCCGGGGCTGCCCCGCCACTCCCAAGATGGCGCCTCCCTCCCGCCACACTCAAGATGGCGGCGCCCACGCGCGGCACGGGGACGGGGCGGGAGAGGAACACTTCCGGGTGGCGGCGGGAGCGCTTCCGGCCGCCGCGATGTCGCCGAGCGTGGCGGAGCTGCTGCTGCAGCGGCTGGAGCGGGAGCCGCCGGGGCCCGGGGGCGGCCTCTGCAGCCTGGAGGCGGCCGCCGCGCTCGGCCTCGACCACCAGACGCTCGTGGGCGCCGTCAAGAGCCTGCAGGCGCTCGGAGAGGTGGGGGCGCCGCGGCCCACGCGGGTTCGGGGCCCGGGCCCGGGGATCCCGGGGCCGGTGCTGGCGCCGGTGACGGCCCCGGTGTCATCGCCCCGGCCCCTTCGCGGGGCCGGTGCTGCTGCCGGTCCCCTTTCCGGTGCCGGTCCCGGTACTGACCACGCTGCCCCTGGTGCTGATCCCGGTCCCATTCTCGGTCTCGGTGCCCATCCCGGTGATCCCGGTGCCATTCCCGGTCCTATTTCCAGTCCCGGTGCCGTTCCCGTCCCATTCTCGGCCCCGGTTCCAATCCCGGCTCTCCCGGTGCCCCCCGCAGGTGATCGAGGCGGAGGCGCGGGCGGCCACGCGCTGGGAGCTGAGCGAGGAGGGCGCGGAGGTGCTGCGGGCCGGCAGCCCCGAGGTGCGGCTGTTCCACAGCCTCCCGCCCGAGGGGCTGCCCCAGAGCGACGCCATGGTGAGGGGGGGGGGGTTACCGGGAGGGCGAGGGAGGGGGGGCACTGGGGGAGTCCTCACCGCCCCCCTCCGGTTCCTTCCTCCCCCCCAGAAGCTGCCCGGTGCCCAGGTGGGCTTCAGCAAGGCCATGGCCAACAAGTGGCTGCGCCTCGACAAGGCGGCGCCCGGCGGCCCCCGCATCTTCCGTGCCGTGAGTACCCCCACCCCCCCAAACACCCCCGCAGGGGCCACCCACCCGTCCGCCCATCCGTCCGCCCACCCGTCCGTCCGTCCCGCAGGTGGAGGCGGTGCAGGACGCGGTGCAGGACGGCCTGCGCAGGGTGCAGGAGGGGGACGCCGCCGGGCTGCCCGAGCGCGAGCGCAACGAGCTCAAGAGGAGGAAGCTGCTGCTCGAAGTGTGAGCCCCATCCCCCCCCCCAAAAAAAAACATCCCCCCCCCCCAAATAAAACACCACATCCCCCCCCAACCCCGTATGGACCCCCTATTCCGCCCACAAACCCCATGTTCTGCCTCAAAACCCCTGCATTCTCCCCCAAAAGCTCTGCATTCCCCCCAAAAAACATGTATTTCCCCAAAATCACATGTATTCCCCCCAAATGACCCTGTATTTCCCCCCAAAACCACACATTCCTCCCCCTAAAAAACATTCCCCCCAAAAAGAAAATATCCCCCCTGAAAACCTCGTATTCCCTCCCCAAAACCCTGTATTTCCTCCCCCCCCAAAAATATTCTCCCCCAAACCCCCTATCTCTCCTCCCCCCAAAAAAAAATCCCCCCAAAAGCCTGTTCCCCCCAAAAAGAACTATTCCCTCCCAAAAATCCCCTATTCTCCCCCCCTAAAAAAACTATTCCCCCCAAACCCTCATATTCCCCCCAAAGACCCCCTGTTCTCCCCCAAAACCTATTTCCCCCCAAAAACCCCTATTTTCCCCCCCATAAAAACTATTCTCCCCCCCAAACCCCACATACCCCCCAAAAAAAACCCTCATCCCCCCCCCAGCACCCTCAAGTCCTACTGGATCCGCAAGGGCCGTGCCTTCAGCACGGCGGTGGCGCGGCAGGAGACCGACCTGACACCGGAGATGATTGCGACGTGAGTCTGGGGGCGCAGGGGGGGCCCCAACCGTGCCCCGCCCTCCCCAAAATGACCCCATAACCCCCCCGTGTAGGGGCTCGTGGCGCCAGCTCCCCTTCAAGCCCTACAACTTCTCAGCGCTGGGGCTGCCGCCCGCCTGCGGCCACCTCCACCCCCTGCTCAAGGTGCGCTCCCAGCTCCGCCAGATCTTCCTGGAGATGGGGTGAGTTGGGGGAGGTGCACACACAAAAAGGGGGGGGGCTACGACGGCGCAGCCCCCCCCTCCCAGTGATGCCGTGGCCCCCCAACAGGTTCACGGAGATGCCCACCGACAATTTTGTGGAGAGCTCCTTCTGGAACTTCGACGCCCTCTTCCAGCCCCAGCAGCACCCGGCGCGGGACCAGCACGACACCTTCTTCCTGCAGGGTGCGTGGTGGGGGGGCAAATCCCCGCTGCCCCCCCTCCCCATGTTTCCCAAATCCCCGCTGATCCCCCCCTTTCCACCCCCAGACCCCGCTGAAGCCCCCGAGCTGCCCGCCAGCTACATGGCCAAGGTGAAGAAGGTGCACTCACAGGGAGGCTACGGCTCGCAGGGGTGAGCGGGGTGGGGTTGAGTTTGGGGGGGCTCTGCCGCCCCCCCACACACCCCCTTGTAGCGTTGGGACTGATAAGCCCCCCCCCCAGGTACAAATATGAGTGGAAGGTGGAAGAGGCGCGGAAGAACCTGCTGCGCACCCACACCACATCCGCCAGCGCCCGCGCACTCTATCACTTGGCCTGCCAGGTGGGCCAGGATTTAGGGAGGTGGGGGGGGGAGAAAAGGAAAAGGAACATGGGGGGGCATTGCCTGACCCCCCCCCCGCAATGTTTTTCCAGGAGAAGTTCACCCCCGTGAAGTATTTCTCCATTGACCGCGTGTTCCGCAACGAGAGCCTGGATGCCACCCACCTGGCCGAGTTCCACCAGGTGGAGGGGGTGGTGGCCGACCGCGGGCTCACCCTGGGCCACCTCATGGGCACCCTCCGGGAGTTCTTCACCAAGCTGGGTACTGGGGGGGGGGCACCGAGGCAAGGGGAGGGGGCTGGGGCACCCCCCTGACACCCCTCTTCCCCCCCCAGGCATCACCAAGCTGCGTTTCAAGCCCGCCTATAACCCCTACACGGAGCCTAGCATGGAGGTGTTCAGCTACCATGAGGGTGAGGGGGCCCTGCAAGGCGTGGGAGGGCTCCCTGTGTGTATTTTTTTTTTTTAGGTGGGGGCGTCACCTCAGCCTCGTTCTCTGTGGAATTTGGGGATTGGCTTAATCTCTTCCTCTCCTGGGGGGCACCCCTGAGGAGCCTGTGACCCTTTGCAAAGCGTGGAGGGGGGTGGTCTGCAGGCTGCCCATCTCACACCCTGTGGGGTGGGGGCCCCCCCGTCTCGTTCTGTAGGCCTGAAGAAGTGGGTGGAGGTGGGGAACTCGGGGGTCTTCCGCCCCGAGCTGCTGCTGCCCATGGGGCTGCCCGAGAACGTCTCCGTCATCGCCTGGGGGCTCTCGCTGGAGCGGTGAGTGGAGGGGCAGCCACAGCCCCCCCTCCCCGGGGCAGGCAGGGCCCAGCCCCATCTGACCCCCCCTCATTTCTCTCCTGCTGCAGCCCCACAATGATCAAGTACGGCATCAACAACATTCGCGAGCTGGTGGGGCACCGCGTCAACCTGCAGATGGTCTACGACAGCCCCCTGTGCCGCCTCGACACCTAGAGCCCTATTTATAGTTGAAACCCTAAAACCTGGCCCCAATAAACCTCCTTTGCCCAGCCAGGCGCCTCTGAGTGTGCTGGGGGGGGAGCACCGACCACGCGTGGGGTGAGGGCTGAGGGAAGGTTTTATTGTGACAGAAGGGTTGGGAGGGTTTTTGGGGGGGGAAGGAGCCCTCCTCACCTCTCCACAGCCCGACATGAGGTGACTGAACCCATGAGGTACTCGTGGTGGTGCAGGGCCCGGCTCGTGGTGAGCCCAGGGGAGGGATGGGGGCCTTGGGGCAGCCCAGGAGCTGGGGTTCCTTGTGAGCAGGCTGCATTCACGTCCCGGGGGCTGTGCTGGGGCTTACCGGGTGGGCGCTGGGCACTGGCATTGTGGTGGTGGCAGCAGCACGGAGGGGTGTGGGTGCCTCAGGCTCCCTCAGCACATCACGCTGCATCTGTCCCCGCTTTCGGCAGGGCACCAACAGCACCCACCTGCAAAACAACGCCCCGAGTCAACAGAGGAGCCTGGAAATGCCCTGAGGAGAGCGGCAGCAGCCCTCCCGAGCCCCTCGGCCACGATCCCCACCCCAAAAACACCGCCCGGGGGCAGCCGCGCCTCGCCTCGCCTCACACCATCATGGCGGCCGCTCCCTCCCCTCACAGTGCGCCCCTTCCCGCCTTTTTTCCTCTCGGCCGCCCATTGGCCAGCCGGCGGCGGAGGCGAGCACTGACTGGTCGGCGAGGGTGCCCGTCACCAGCCGCCCGCCGCCGGCCCGCCCACCGTGCTCTCCTCAGCGAGGCCGCGGGGGGGAAATGGCGGCGGCGCGGGGTGAGGAAGCGGGGTAGAACCGGGCCCTGGCGGGGCCCCGTGTGGGGTCGCCACCCTGGGGCCTCCATTTTCCACCCGGGAGCCTGTTTCTGTGAGCCCACCGCCGGGCTGGCCACGAAGGCCCCTGGCCTAGGCCCCTTTTGGGGGGCCCCCCACTCGCCTCATGGCTCCCCCACAGCCCCTGCCCCCATCCCGGCTGCCGTGCCGGGGCCGTGCCCCCGGGGCTGTCCCAGTGCTTGACTGGGCCCCACTGGGGTCCGTGGTCGTCAGGCTCCGTGGGGTGTGGAGCATGGCGTCTGTGAGGATGTGCAAAACAAAAACACCGCCACGTTGGCTAAAACCCAGCAGAAGTTCCCCAAAACACCTCTTTGTTTGCCCACTGCTGCTTAATTTTGGGCTCCGTGCTTCAAATGTCTCCTTCAATGCTTTAACCCATTGGAAAAGTGTAAAATTGGGGTCTCTGCTGGGTGGCGCCCCCCCCCCCCCCCCCCCCACCTCCACCCATCCCCCAGTTTGGTTATTATTATTAATAACCCCTAATATTACGGCTAACTGGGTGTTCCCAAATGCATTCCCTGCAGGCTGCTGAGGAGCTTGGCTGTGGAGCTGCGGGTTTGGACCAAGGTGGGACGGGATGGGGACATGGGGACATCGGGATGGGATGGGGATATAGGGACAGGATGGGGACATAAGGACATACAGATGGGATGGGGACATGGGGATGGGGTGGGGGCATGGGGACGTGGGGATGGGATGGGGACGGGATGGGGACATAAGGACGTATGGACAGGATGGGGACGGGATGGGGACATGTGGACATGGGAATATGGGGACACAGGGACAGGATGGGGACCTGGGGACATCACCCCATGCCCACAGCAGGCTGATATCTCCCCACCAGGCCACCATGGCACATCAGGAGCACGAGGACCCGGAGCTGGAGCCGGAGGAGATGCAAAACACCAGCTCCTTCTTCACTGGTTTGGGCGGAGATGAAAACCCCGGCGAGGAACCCTCAAGGTAGGAAGATTGCACCTGCCAGGGGGCTCCTGATTTGAACCCAAATCAGGGAAAAAAAAAGGTGCTGTGTGTCAGGAACAACAACCCTTCAGGCAGAGCAGCAGGGGCAGGCTGAGCTCGGTGACACTGCGGGGCCCAAATCTGATTTCTCACAGGGCACCGTGTCCGTTAGTGAGGTTTCTCCCTTTAATAATGTGTTTCCTAATTAACACAACGGGCCGGCCAGCTTGCTGCTGATAGCGGGGCCGTTGTGCTGTGGCGTGGACGAACGCCTCAAAGGGGGAAACGGTTTGGGGAAGCCCAGCCCCAGTGCCCAGCTCGCCGTTTGCAGGGCGGGACTGGGCAAAGCGACTGTGTGCACGCTCCCTGTGCCCCCTGCTTGCCAGCACGGGTTGTGGCGCGCCCGTCACCATCCTGGCAAACACAACGAGCGTCCCAAAACCTGTGCAAAGCCCCTCACTGCCACCATGGCGGCTGCTGGGAGGAATGAGCTCCCCAGCAGATAAACTCACTTAGCGTTGGCCGTGCGGCCGGGCTTTCCTCGAGCTCTGCTTCCCCAAACGGCCCCGCCGAGGCTGCCTTTGGCCATGGGGCTGCTTTCTTCACCCCCTGACCCGTGGGTGCTGTGTTTGGGCCGAGGATGGAGCCGCTGGGCTCGGGGGCTCTGGCCGCTCAGGCCTCCCGCTACTTTGCGGCGCTGGACTCCAGTGTGGGCGACCTGCGGCAGCGAGCACAGCGCCTCATCGACAGGGTGAACGAGAGCCGCAAGGAGGACCACAGCGTGCTGAGCGGCTTCCGCGACAGCCTGCTGCTGAAGGTGCGTGTGTGGGGGGGGGCTGCGTTTAATCGCGTTATTCCGCCCGAATTAATGTTGTGGGGAGGTGCTGTGGGCACGCGGCATCCCGCGAGGCGCCGGCGCCAGCTGCAGAGCCTGGTGTGCACCGGCTGCGGTGGCGGGGGGGCGGCTCTGGCCCCCCCCGGGGCGGCTGCAGCTGCCTCTGGCTCTGCTTTAGGGGGCGGGGGGGCCGCCGCCCGCCCCGTCCCCGTCCCTGCGCTGCTGCTGCCCGGCCTCAGCGTCCTCGCTTGGCCACGTGCCGCGCTGGACTTCGCTCCCTCTGCCGTCCCCGCGGGCTGGGGGGGGAACAGAGGGGGGGCTGCGGCCCTCCTGCGTCCCCCCACCTCACGCGCAGATGGCAGCCAGGCCCCGGCAGCTGCGGCTGGGGGGCTGCGGCGCTCGGTGGCTACCACGGCCGGTGCTCGGGCTACCGTGGGTGCAGCTGGCGGCGGCCAAGCGGGGCCGGGAGCTGCGCCAGCACCGCGGCCGCAGCTGCGCCCCCCCCCCCAGGGGGGACGGGACCGGCTGTGCCTGCGGCGCTGCCAGCGCCTCCGCCCCCTGTCCCCAGTGGCCCGATTTTTCTTTTTCTTTCCTCCGCCCCCTCCCGGCTCCCCCCCGTTTTGTTTCCTGGCAGGTGTCCGACCTGGCCGAGCAGCTGGAGGAGCGCCTCTTCCAGCTCTACAGCCTGCACAACGAGCAGATCCAGCAGCGGCTGCATGAGCTGGCCGAGGTGATGGAGCGCGTGCGGCAGGCCGAGGACGAGCTGCAGCACGTCTGCCGCACTGTGGAGGCCGCCTACAAGGACCTGTGCCTGCAGCCCGAGGCGTGAGCGGGGCCCCTGAGCCCCCCAAAAGCCCCCAGACCCCCCCTAGGCAGCGCCCGGCCCCGGCAGCAGCCCCTCCCTGCCACGGGCGTTCCGGCTGCAGCGGGCCAGCTGCTCCTTCGCGAGCAGAGAAATGAGGACTAGCAGCCCCAAATCGCCTTTTCCGCAGGCTGTCAGTGTTCAGTTTTTAACACAATTCAAAATAAAACACCAAAAGACCCCCAGGGGGCTCTAGAAGATTCCTCCCAAGGGCTTTGCATTGGCAAAGCCGGCCTTGTGCCCACACGGGGCCCGTCCTGGCACTTGGGCTGCACCCGGGAGTCTTAATTACCGCTGATGACCGCAGTGCTGATGAAGAGGCTGGCGCGGGGCAGCTTCTCCAGCCTTTATTGGGGCGGCCGAAGGTGATGCGCGGAGGGGGAAGGCACTGGGGGGGTCACCGAGGTAGAATTGGGCTGCTGGGGCCACTCGGTGCCACCGGGGCCGCTTGGTGCCACCAAGTCCTGTCGGTGCCACCGGCTCCGAGCGGCGCAGCACCCTGAGCAGCACCCTGAGCCCTCCACGCTTCAAGTCTGAGTCTCTGGTGCCGGCCACCCCAAATTCGGTGCTGGCAGCCCGGTTCCTAGCCCCGCTTCTCCTCTGCCTTGCCGGCGGTGAAGGCCTGGAGCCCGGTGATGGCTCTGCCCAGGATCAGCGCGTGGATGTCGTGCGTGCCTGCGGGCAGGGAGGACAAGGAGGAGGACAAGGAAGGTTTTTGGGCCCCCAGCAGTGACCGAGGACCAAGGGGGGGTCCCCGCGCCCCCCCTTGACGCTACCTTCGTAGGTGTTGACGGCCTCGAGGTTGAGGAGGTGGCGGATGACGTGGTACTCGTCGCACACCCCGTTGCCCCCCAGCATGTCGCGCGCCTGCCGTGCGATGTCCAGCGCCTTCCCGCACGAGTTGCGCTTCAGCATCGACACCGCCTCGGGGGGTGCCCTGGGGGGGGGCAGGACGCCCAATTTCACACCCTGCCCCCCCTGCGAGACACCCCCCCTGCCCCGATTTGGGGGCCGTGAGCCCCTCGGCCCCCACCTGCCCTCGTCCTTGAGGCGGCCGAGGCGCAGGCAGGCCTGCAGCCCCAGCGCGATCTCGGTCACCATGTCCGCCAGCTTCTTCTGCACCAGCTGGTTCCGGGCCAGGGGCGCCCCAAACTGCTTCCTGCGGGACACAACGGGGGGGGACATGCACACCTGGGGGGGGTCCTGTGGGATTTAAGGGGGTCGGGGGGCGCCGGGGGGGGGTCAGCAGTGCGTTACCTGTCGAGGACGTACTGCCGCGCTGTCTCCAGGCACGCCTCGGCGGCGCCCAGCGCGCCCCACGCGATGCCGTAGCGAGCGTGGGTCAGGCACCCGAAGGGACCCTTGGGTGGGGGGGGGGGGGGGAAACAATCAGCGGGGGGGGGGCTCAGAACCCGCTCAGCACCCCCCCCCACCCCCCGGGTAGCCCCCCAAAAGCTTACGGCCAGGCCGGTGGCATGGGGCAGGAGGTTGTCCTCGGGCACCTCCACGTCGTCCATCAGGATCATGCCGGTGGCGGAGGCGCGCAGCGAGAACTTGCCGTCGATTTTGGGGGTGCTGAGCCCCCCCATGCCCCGCTCCAGCACAAAGCCCCGGATCTGCCTGTCCTCCTCGCACACCGCCCACACCACAAAGACGTCGGCTGCTGGTGCATTGGTGATCCTGGAGGGGGGGGGGGAAAGGGGTTGTGGGGGGAAAAAAGGGGGTTGAGGAGGGGGATAAACAGGGTTTGAGGGGGAAAAAGGGTTGGAAAAAAAGGGTTTGGGGGAAAAAGCGGTTGGAAAATGGGGTTTGGGGGGTGGAAGGGGTTCTGGGAAGAAAAAAGGGAATTGAACGGGGGAAAAAGGGGGGTCACAGGTAGGAAAAAGGGGTCACGGGGGGGGGAGGGAAAGGGTTGGAAAAAAGCGGTTGGGGTGGGAAAAGTGGTTGGAAAACAGGGTCAGGGGGAGGGTGAAGGGGTTGGAAAATGGGGTCGTAGAGGGAAAAAGGGTTGGAAAAAAGGGTTCTGGAGGGAAAAAGGGGTTGGGGGGGGGCCAAAGGGGCTGGGGGCTGCCCCCCCCCCGGGGTGGGTTTTTGGGGGCTCACCAGGTCTTGGAGCCTCGCAGGCGGTAGCTCTTGGTGGCGGCGTTGTAGCGTGCCCGCGTCTCCATGGCCCCGGGGTCGCTGCCGTGGTTGGGCTCGGTCAGCCCGAAGCAGCCCAGCAGCTCCCCCCGCGCTGCCAACGGAGCCGGGGGGGGTCAGCGAGGGGGTCAGGGGTCGGGTGGGGTCCCCCCCGTCCCCAAAACTCACCCAGGGGGGGCAGGAAGCGGTCTCGCTGCGCGGGGGTGCCGTAGGTGAGGATGGGGTGCATGACAAGGGAGGACTGCACGCTAAACACCGAGCGGTACGCGCTGTCCACCCGCTCCAGCTCGCGTGCCACCAGCCCGTAGCCCACCGACGTGGTCCCGGCGCAGCCGTAACCTGGGGGGGGGACAACGGCGCTGAAGGACCCCCCCCTTTTCACCAGGACCCCGCTCGCGCCCCCCCCAGACGCACCCTAGAGACCACAAACCCCGTCCCTGACCCCGTCCTTGATCCCATCCCCGTCCCTGACCCCCCTGTTCCCATCCCATCCCTCCCAGGACCCCGGGGGGGTCCCAACGTGTCCCCCTCCCACCTGGAGACCCTCCCCCAAATAACCCCGATGCCCCCAAGTGACCCCAGCCCCTCACATCTCCTCCCCAGCCCCCCCCTCCCCATGTCCCCTGGGGCCACCCCAGCTCCCTCCAAAGCCTCCCAGGACCCCGAGGGGGGGTCCCAACGTGTCTCCCTCCCACATGGAGATGCCCCCCCAACCCCCCTGAAGCCCCCAGTCCCCCTATATCCCCCCCAAAGCCCCTCAAAGACACCAGCCCCCCCCCCCCAGCCCCCCCCATTTGTTCTGGGGCCACCCCAGCTCCCTCCAAAGCCTCCCAGGACCCAGACCCCCCCCCCCAAATGCCACCCTCCAACCCCACCAAAAAACTCCTGGACCCCTGCCCTCCTGGGGGGGACCGCAGGCCCCCCCGTGCCCCTCCTCACCTTGGATGGTGGGGCCCAGCAGCCCCAGGGCTCCCATCTCAGTCACGATCTCCCGGTCAAAAACTGTTTGTTTGTTTTTTTTTGAGGGGGGGGAAGCAGAGGGGGGGCTGAATTGGATGGGGGGGGGGGCAGGCAGTGGGGACCCCCTTGGCTGGGGGGCTCCCCCCTATGTGCCCCCCCCGGTTGGATGGGGGGGGTATCAGGAGGTGCTGGGGGGGGTGTCGGGGGTATTTGGGGATGGGCTTGGGGTATTTGGGGGGCATTTTGGGGGTGGTCTTGGGGATTATTGGGGGGCATTGGGGGGGGCCTGGGGGTGCTGAGGGATATTTGGGGGGGGTCTGAGGGTACTGGAGGGTATTTGGAGGGGGTCTGAGGGTGCTGGGATGTATTTGGGGGGGGGTCTGGGGTTGGGGGGGTCATTTGGGGGTGCCGAGGCAGCACACCAGGCTACGTATTAATGCTCAGGGGGCGTCATGGAGGGAACATCGTCCCCGGGGGGGGGTGTGTTGGGGGGGGGGTCCCGGGGTGTGTGTTGGGGGGGGGTCCCGTTACCCTCGTTGCGGTTGGCGAGCAGCACGCGGGGGGCCAGGCGCTCCCGGCTGTAGCGGCGGGCGGCGTCGCGCAGCAGCCGCTCCTCGGGGCCCAGCAGCTCCTCCAGCCCCAGCGGGTCCCGCCACTCAAAGGCGGCTGCGGGGGGGACACCCCACGCGTGACCACCCCTCCCCCGAGTGACCCCCCCCCACGTGTGTGCAGCCCCCCCCGATCCCCCCCTCACCCACCCACCCACCCACATGGTCGTCTCCCCCCCCCCCGCCTCCTTTCCCCCCAGCCCCCCACGCGTGACCCCCACTCGCGTGGGTGCTCCCCCCCACCCCCCCCGCACCCCCCCCGGGAGCCCCGCACGTGGGCCGAGCGCTGCCGCCCCCATCCAAGACGGCCCCCCCTCAGCCCAGCCCTACGCGTGGTGCCCCCCCCCAGCCCCACTCACCACGCGTGGGGGGGGCCGAGCCCCCCCAGCGGACGCCGCTCAGGGCCGGGCGCCGGAACCGGGCGGCGAAGCGGAGCGCCATGGGGGGGGCTGTGGACGGGGGGGGGGGGCTGAATTCTGAGGTCCCAAAGGACCTCGGGGGCCCCCAGGGATCCCGGTGCCCCCCCCGGCCCCCCAGGACCCTCGGCTGCGCCCCCCCCCCCCCCCGCACCCTGCGATCTCGGCGGCGGCGAACGGGCCCCGAGGAGCCCTGGGCCGTGACGTCACGGGGGGGGGGACACGTGGGGGGTGTGGCGGGGGTGTGTGACATGGGGGGGGCGTTAACCCTTTCCTGCCCGGAGCGCATTACCGTCCCCCCCCTCCCAACCCCCAAGGGACATTGTGGGGAGGGCGAGCGGGATTTTGGGGGGATTTGAGGGTTTTTCACGAGCCGAAGCCCCCCCCCCCCTCCTACTCCCCCACAGGACAGAGCAGCGGGGCCGGGCGGTGCTGTGCAGCCTTTATTGGTCCCCGGGGCCCCCCCGGGCGCCCCCATCGCCCCCTGTGCCCGGGGGGGGGGGGGGCCGTTTGCATAGCAAGAATGGGGGGGAGGGGGTGATGACGTCACAGGGCGGTGGTGATGTCATCCGCCGGGCCGGCCCTGGGAGCGGTGGGGGCTGCTGCGGTGTGACGTCATGGCTCGCCCGAGCCCCGTGCGGTGACATCACGGCGATGACGTCACCGCCCGGGTCATGCCTCCCATCCTGACGTCGTCACGGCTGTGATGTCATCGGCGCCATTGTGGCCGTGACATCACCGTTGCCACACCATCGGTTATGCAGTGGCTATGACATCATCGGGCCCGCTCCGCCAGTTACACCAGGGCTGTGACATCGTCTGGCTTACGTCATCGGTGACATCACAACTGTGATGTCAGCACCTCCACTCTGCGTCGGCACTGTGACGTCACCGGCAGTGACATCACTTGCAGGCCCTGAGGGCTGTGACGTCACCAGTTCCCCTCTGTGATGACGTCAGAGCTGCGCCCTCACCCCACCGCGTGTGACGTCACCGCTATGACATCACCGCCATGACATCACCGGGCCAAGAGCCAAGGGGCAAACGGGGGGGGGGGGTGACACCTGGACGAGGGGAGGGGGGGGCGGTTTGTGGGGGCCGATGACATCACACCTGGGGGGGGGCGGGGGTGTCACAGTATTAACCCTTTGTGTACACGGGGGGGGAGGTGCCGGCGGGTGAGGGGGGGGGGCCCGCATGCCTGGCCCCACCCTTATTTACAGCAGAGGCTGGGGTCAGCACCTGGTGGGGGGGGGGCCAGGGCCTGGTGAGGGGGTCAGTGCCCAGCGGGGGGGGGGGTCAGCGCCCAGCGGGTGCCCCCTTCCCCACCCTCTCCCCCTCCCCGGGGGGTCCCGACCCTGCCCCCACCACCACGATGGGCACCGGGGGCACCCCCGGCGCCCCCCCCCCCCGGCGGCCCTGCTCGTGCTCCTGCACCGGGCTCAGCGCCTTGGGGGGGGCGGGGGCGGCGGCGGGGACCCCCTCGGCCCCGTGGGTGGCCCCAAGCAGCAGCGGCGGCTCCTGGCGGCCCAGGCGGCGGGCGGGGGCCGGGGGGGGCGCCCCGTCCCCGGGGCTCTCCCCGTCCCACTCCGCCAGGCTCTGCAGGGGGGGCTCGGCCGGGAAGTCCTTGCGGGCCTCCAGGCCCAGCTTGCGGGGGGGGGGCAGCGCCTTGTCGGGGGGGCCGCGGCGGGCCAGGCGAGGCGAGTCGGCGGCCTTGGGGTGCAGCTTGGCGGGGAAGGCGGGCGGCGAGGCGGCGGGGGGCGAGGGCGTGTGGGCCAGGGGCGACAGCGGGATGCTGCCGGCAGACTTGCAGCGAGCCGCCCGGTACTGCCGCTGCAGCTTCGGGGACAGCCCCTGCAGGGAGCTGGGCCGCAGGTGCGGGCCCGGGGCCGGCGACGGGGGAGCGCTGGAGCCCGGGGAGCTGCTGGGAGGGGACGGCCCTGCCCCGGCCCGGAGTCACCGCGCGGCCCCGGCCCCGGCACCCGGGCAGCGGGACCGGCCGCTGGAGCCCCGCCCCGTGGAGCCCCGCCCCGCACCTGGAGCCCCGCCCCCTCTCCTTCCATGTAGCCCCTTCTCACCACCCTGCAGCCCCGCCCCTGGAGCCCCGCCCCATGTAGCCCCGCCCCCCTAGAACCCCGCCCCCTCGCCCTCCAGGTAGCCCCACCCTGCCTCCTGCAGCTCCACCCAGCCCCCTGGAGCCCCGCCCCCTGGAGCCCCGCCCCACCCTTTAGCCCCGCCCCCTTGCCCCCACAGCCCCTCCTCACCCACCTCTAGCCTCGCTCCTTGTGGCCCCGCCCCCTTGCCTTTTCCGTAGCCCCGCCCCCGTAGCCCCGCCCCCTGCCCTTCCCTGTAGCCCCTCCTCACCACCCTGCAGCCCCGCCCCCTGGAGCCCCGCCCCCTTGCCCTCCCCATAGCCCCGCTCCGCCCCTTCAACCCCGCCCCGCCCCACCTCGCGGCCCCGCCCCCGTTTCCCCGGGCGACGCGCACCTGTCTCGGCGGCGCGCGGCGGGTGGGCGGGGTCCCGCGCGCGCGCGTGCGTGGGGGAGGCGGGGAGGCTGTCGGAGGAGGAGAGCGAGCGGCTCAGTGACGTCAGCGAGCGGCTCGTGTGCAGCAGCGAGGCCTGGCGGGCCAGGTGGCGGAACAGCGCGCTGCGCCGCCTGCCGGCGGGGAGGGGTCACTGCAGGCATCCCCCCGGGAACCCCCCCCGGAACGGGAACCCCCCCCCCGGGATCCTACCTGGGCACCAGGACCCCCCCGGGCACCGGGACCCCCCTCGGGCACTAGTTCCCCCCCCCCCCCCCGGGCACCGGGACCCCCCCTCCGGGCACCGGGAACCCCCCGGGCACTGGGACCCCAGGCACCGGGACCCCCCCCCCGGACCCTGGGCCCCCTCCCACCTCTCGTGACCGCCCCCGGTGCCGCCGCGGCGGTTCCTCCTGGCCATCTTGGTGCGGGCGCTGCGGCGCCGCGCGGGCCCCAGGCGGATGGAGGTGTTCTCCAGTGGCGTCGTGGTCACCAGCACCTTGGTGCCGCTCTGCCGGCCCCGCCCGGGTCATGGGACCGCTGTGACCTCTGACCCCGCCACACCCCCTGACCCCACCATGACCTCCGACCCTGCCGTGACCCCAACCCCGCCGTGACCCCAACCCCACCATCACCCTGCCACAACCTCAGACCCCCTCGTGACCCCTGACACCTTTGTGACCCCCTGACACCATGACCTCTGCCTTTGATGTGACCTCTGACCCCACCACTACCTCTCACCCCACCGTGACCCCCTGACACCATGACCTCTGACCCCAGCATGACCTCCAACCCCGACCTCTGCCCCCACCCCAACCTCTGCCCCCCCACCCCACCACGGTGACCCACAACCCTGCCCGTGACCCACAACCCCACCCCGACCTCTCAACCCCGTGGCCTCGTGACCCCCCTGCCCCCCCCCATGACCCCGTGACCTCTGACCTTGAGGATGAGCTCCACGACCTCGGTGTGCACCAGCCCGTGCACGGGCTCCCCGTTGACGTGGGTGATGAGGTCCCCGGCACACAGCCCGGCCTCCTGCGCCGGGCCCCCCTCCTCCACGTGCTGCACCCACAGCAATGTTACGGCCCCGGCACGGCCCCGGTACAGCCCCGGCACGGCCCCGGTATGGCCCTGGCACGGCCCCACCGCCCCCACCCGCACCGAGCAGTCCCCAGTGCCCTCATGTCCCCATATCCCCTCCTTGTCCCTGTGTCCCCTTAGATCCCCGTGACCCCATGTCCCTTTATTCCCCTCCCTGTCCCCATGCCCCCTTTTTCCTCTCCTTGTCCCCATGTCCCTTTATATCCCCATGTCCCCTCCTTGTCCCCAAGTCCCCTTTTCCCACCCACATCCCCACATCCCCCCACATCCCCTTACATCCCCATATCCCCCCATGTCCCCTCCGCGTCCCCACATCCCCCCCGTGCCCCTTTCCCCCCCCCGTCCCCCGCTGACCCAGACGACGTGGTGCACGCTGTAGACGTCGCTGTCCCCCAAGTAGACGCGGATGGCCCGCAGGGTAAAGCCGAATTTCTTGCCGGGCCGGGGGATGGCGATGGGCGAGCGGGGGGCGGCCACGGCGGGGGCCAGCTCGCGGCCCGGGGACGAGTCCCGCGACGAGGGGTCCGAGGACAGCGAGCGCGGGGACATGGGGCTGCCCAGAGGCGAGGAGCCGGGCGCCTCCCCTGCGCCCCCGCTGGCACCGTGCCCAGAGACGGGGACACGGGGACACCCCCACCCCCCCCGGGGACACCGACAGCACCCGACACCCCTGGGGAGCTGGGGGGACCTGGGGGACCCTACCACCCCCAAGGGACACCCCCAGCCCCTGCCAGCCCTGGGGACTCCCCCAGCCCCCCCCCCCACTTGGGGACCAAGGGACGCTGCCACCCCCGGAGACACCGCCAGCACCCACCACCCTCAGGGACCTGGGGGACCCCCTGGGGGACCCTGCCACCCTTAGGGACCCCACCAGCCCTCCCCACCCTTGGGGACCCAGGGGACCCTGCCAGCCCCCCCCCACCCCACCTTTCGGTGCTGCTGGGGGGGGACACGCACCGCTGGGGATGATGACAGAGAGTGCGGTGGCCGATGCCGACTTGGTGACCTTGCCAGGGCCGCGGGGGCTGCGCTTGTCACCCCCCCCCTCGGGGGGGGCCACCCCTGGGTGCCGCGGCCGCCGCAGCCCCAGCTCGGCCCGGGGGGGGGGCAGCGCCCGTTCACCTGCGGGGATGGGAAGGGAAAGATGGGGGCGTTGAGGGGGCAAGGGGGGGGTCACAGGGACCCCTCCCCACCACAACCCTCCCCCGGCACCCACCTGGCTCCTCGCTGGTGCCCTCGGCGGGGCTGTCGCGGGGGGGGACCCCGTTGCGGGGGGGGCCTGGCTCCAGCAGCGCTGAGAAGCGGCGGCGGGCTCCCAGGGGGGGGCTGCCCTCCCCTTCGGCGGGGGGGGGCTCAGCAGCGGGGGGCCGCTTCCTGCAGGGACCCAGGTGCTGGAGGGGGGGGGGAGGCAAAATCTGCCCCCCCACCCTCCAATCATGCTTTGGGCACCCACCCAGCTGTCCCCAGGCGCCCCCCCCCCCCCCAGTTGTGCCCAGGGGCACCCAGGTGTTGTTGTTCCCCCCCCAGTGACCCTGTTGTTCCCCGCCCCCGGGTACCAGGCGCCCCCCCCGGATGCTCACAGCTCGGGGGATGCCGTGCGCCAGCTGCGGTCGCGGGCGAAGCCCTCGCGCCGGCCCTCGTCCCGCGGGCGCCCCTTGGCCGCCTTCGGCTCCGGCTGCTGCGAGAGCTGCTCCAGGCTGCTGTACACCTGCACCGGGATCACACCGGGATCGTGGCCGGAATGGCATTGGGATCACACCGGGATTGCACCGGGATCACATCGGGATCATGGCCAGAATAAAATTGGAATCACCCCAGGATTTATGCTCAGGATCACCCCGGGATCACCCCGGGATCGTGCCCAGGGTTTTCCCGAGGTCTTGCGGGACTCCCCCACGCGTCGGCAGCAGGGCCGTGGTGCGGCGCTGCACGAGGGTTGTGCAAGCGTGCGAGGGAATCACACAAGGGCGTGCACAAGGATTGGCACCAGGGACCAAGGCACGAGCTGCACCAGGGGCTGCACGAGGGCTTGCACGAGGATTCACACAAGGGTTTGCACGAGGGTTTGCACGAGGGCTCCGACATGACATCACTCGGGGCTTTGCACGGGGCTGTGCATGAGTGACCTGCTCTGCACGTCCCCCAGAGCCCTCCCAGGTGTTCCTGTGCCCCCGTGCCCCCCCCCCCCCCCACGCCCCCCGTGCCCACCTTGCTGAAGCGGGGGGAGCAGGACGAGAACTGCCGGATCTCCACGGGCTCGTCCTCCGTTGTGTCCTCATCCTCGTAGGAGGCGACGTGGGTGTAGCGGTCCGAGCGTGCTGGGGGGGGGGAGGGAGGGCTGGGGGGGGGGCAGGGGACACGGGAGGTGTCCCCAAAGGCAGCAGGGACACGGCACCCAGGGAGGGGGGCCCAGGGGGGCTCTATACAGTGGGGGAGAACCTCAGGGGGTTCCTGGGGGGGGGTGGAAGGAGAACAGGGAGGGGTCTGTGGGTGCTGAGGGGGTCCCATGGGGGTGTCCCCTTGCAGGGGGGGGGTCCCGGGGGGGTCTCTCACTGTCGAAGTAGCTGGTGTCCTCCTCGGACTCCAGGTGGGGCACGAATTCGGCTTTCTGCCGCAGGAGCCCTGTCCAGTCGAGCGCCGCGAAGAAGCCGTGAGCCTTCACCTCCTGCGCGCCGCCTGCGTGGGGACACCGGGGGGGGGACACGGGGCTCAGGGGTGCAGGGGGGGACACGGGGATCTGGGGGGGGGGGGGGCAGGGGTCGGGGTCTCACCGGCCCCGAGGCGCCGCAGGGGGTCGGGCTGCAGCAGGCGGGAGATGAGGTGCTGAGCTTCGGGGGGCAGCGCCTCGTCCCCCTCTGGCCACAGGATCTCGTCTGCCACGGGGGGGACACGGGGGGGACATGACATAGGGACACGTGAACGCAGGGCTGCAGCTGCCTGCTGTGGGCCCAGCACCACACCGGGGACCGCCAGCCCCATGGCCCCACGTCTGTCCCTATAGTGGAGGTGCCCTGTGGCTGTGTCCCCGTGTCCCCATTTCCCAGTATCCCCAGGATGACCGGCTCCAGCCCCACGTTCCCATCCCCATGTCCCCATATCCCTGTGTCCGTGTTCCCCCGTGTCCCTGTGACCCCATGTCCCTGGGATGACCCGCTCCATCCTATCATCCCCATCCCCACGTCCCCACATCCCTATCCCTGTGTCCCCATATCCCCTGTCCCCATTTCCCCATCCCCCTATAACAGACAACATCCACCCCTTGCCCACGTCCCCGCTGTCCCCATGCCCCCCCCCAGCCCCGTACCCGAGATGACCTGCCCGAAGAGCTCCTCGGGGGTGTCCCCGAAGAAGGGCACGCAGCCCACCAGGAACTCGTAGAGCACGATGCCCATGGCCCACCAGTCCACGGGCTTCCCGTAGCCCTGCCGCAGGATCACCTCGGGGGCGATGTACTCGGGGGTGCCGCACACCTGGGGGGGGCACACCCTAACGGCCACGCCCCAAGAGGCCACGCCCCAAGAGGCCACGCCCTAAAAGCCACGCCCCAAGAGGCCATGCCCCTCCCCCGGAGGCCACGCCCACCTGCTTGTCCCGGAACTCGCGGGCGTCCTTCTCCATGTGGCCCTCGTAGAGGTTGGTGGTGAGGCTCATCAGCCCCATCTTGGAGAGCCCGAAGTCCGTCAGCTTCACGTGGCCCAGCGAGGTGATCAGCAGGCTGCGGGGAGCCCGGCGGCTGGGACCCCCCCCGGGACCCCCCCGGGACCCCCAGCCCCGGGACCCCCCTCCCCATCGCGGCCGTACTTGTCGGGCTTGAGGTCGCGGTGCACGATGCCGTAGTTGTGCAGGTACTCGAGGGCCAGCACGGTCTCGGCGAAGTAGAGGCGCGCCAGCTCCAGCGGCAGCGCCCCGATGTGCTTCAGCAGCGTGGCGCAGTCCCCGCCTGCGGGATGGCGACATGTCGCGACACCAGAGGCCCGTGGGGGGATGGTAACAGCCCGGGCGGGATGACAACTGCTCTGTATCGCGACGCCCAGCTGCATATCGCGACGCCCAACTGCATACCGCGACACCCAACTGCATGTCAAGACCATCAACTGCATATTGTGACCCTCAATTGCATATATCATGATGCCCAGCTGCATATTACGATACCCAACTGCGTATCGTGATGCCCAACTGCGTATCGCGACGCCCAGCCTTCTGTCCTGCCCTCCAGCCCCATGCTGCATCTCACAGCCCTCTATATCAGGGCACACCGCCCCGAGTCGTGACACCCAGTAGTATGATATCACGCTGCCTGGTCCCATATCACACCACCAATCCCTGTATCGTGATGTCCAGCCCCATACAGCAACACCCAGCCCTGCATCACAACACCTGACCCCCATATTGCGATGTCTGGCCCCATATCATGACATCTGGCCCCATATCGCAATGCTTGGCCCCAGTATCATGACAGATGGCCCCCATATTGTGATGCCCAGTCCTGTGTCGCGACGCTTGGCCCCCATATCGCTACACCTAGCCCCCATATCGCGACACCCAGCCCCCATATCACGACACCTGGTCCCCATATCACGATGCCCGGCCCCCATATCGCGACGCCCAGCCCCCATATCGTGCCGCCCGGCCCCGTATCACACCTTCGACGTACTCCATGACCATGCAGAGGTGGCGGCGGGTCTGGAAGGAGCAGAACATGCTGACGACGAAGGGGTTCTCGGCGAAGGTGAGGATGTCGCGCTCGACGAAGGCCTGCTGCACCTGGTTGCGCAGCAGCAGGTTCTGCTTGTTGATCTTCTTCATGGCGAAGCGCTGCCGCGTGGCCCGGTGCCGCACCAGGTACACCGCCCTGCGCACAGGCGGCGTCATGCCGGGCCCCCCCGGCCCCGCACAACCCCCCCCACCCCCCCCAAGACCCCCTCTCCGGCCACTCACCCGTAGGCGCCGTTGCTGATCAGTTTGATGGTCTCAAAGTCGCCTTCCCCTGGCGGCTTCTTGGTCCTGGGGGCGCTGCTGCGGCCCTGGGGGGGTCACGGGGTGACTGGAGGGGGGCTTTGGGGAGGGGGGGGCCTTGCACGCATGGGGGACCCTGAGCCAGGACCCACCTCAGCCCCCTCCTCAGGCTCTGGTGTGTTGCTCCCGCCGCTGTCAGGCTCCTCCAGATGCACCACGTCTATGGGGGGGGGGAGCAGGGCACGCAGTCACATGTGCCCGAGGTGTGCAAAACGCCGTGCAACGCCCCCCCCCCCCACTGTCTGCCACCCCCCCTTGCACCCCCCGAACACCCCTACGGGCGTGCAAACCCCACGCGCACCCCTTCCAGCCCCCATGCACACCTCCACTGGCGTGCAAACCCCGCGCACGCCCGGCGGCCGCTTGCACACGCGTGTGTACCGGGGAAGGGGTCGCGTGCCAGCCCCAGCTGCCCGATGATGTAGCGCGGGATGTCGGCCTTCAGCAGCCCCTCGCGCGCCTGCCCCTCAGCCGCCGTCAGCAGCTGGTAGAACTCCGCCGGGTCGAACTCCTGCACGCACACGGGGGGGGGGGGCACGCGCGTGTGCAACGCACGCCCAGCACGTGGGGATGCGTGCGTGGCAGCACGAGCACGCCGGGCACACGTGTGTGCGACAACACGCGTGTGCGGGCTCACACGTGCGCTTTGCTCTGCCCATGGTGCCGCACGAGCGTGCCCACGTGCAAGGCGCCGCACACGCGTGTGCGCCCCGTGGTCCCCGGTGGCTGTGGCGATGCCCCGGCAACACGGCTGTTGTCGTGGCAACGGAAGCCCCGCCTCCTCATCAGCGGTGCTCAGGGATTGGCCAGGGCGTTGTCAGGGCGACGGGGAAGGATGGCGGCGATTGGGCGGTTGGGATGGTGCAAGGCGGGGTGGGGAGGGTGTGTGTGGGGGGCACAGGGCCCCCCCCATGGCCGTGGGGCGGGGAAGGTCGGGGCTGGGGGTCCCGGGGGTCTCACCAGGCACTCGAGCAGCCGGGCGGGGCGGGAGATGATGATGAGGAGCCTCTTCACCAGCTGGGTGATGAAGGCCACCTCCTCTGACTCCGAGCGCTCGTAGGCCTGGGGAGAACAGAGGGGGGGTTAGGGGTGGGGGGTCCCGATGGCACCAGGGTGGGCTTGGGGGCACTGGGGCATCCCCATGAGGTGCCATTGGCCCCTGCTGGGCCCCCTTGGGTGCCTCTTGGGTGCCCATTGGCCACCGTTGGGTCCCGTTGGATGCTGTTGGGTGCTGTTGGGTGCCCATAAGGTGCCTTTGGGTCCTGTTGGGTCCCAGTGAGTGCCCCTTGGACGCAGTTGGGTCCTGTTGGACACTGTTGGGTCCTGCTGGACACCGTTGGGTGCCCATTGGATCGCATTGGGTGCCTATTGGGTCCCGTTGGACACCATTGGGTCCTGCTGGGTGCCCACTGGGTGCCATTGGGTCCCGTTGGGTCCTGCTGGGTGCCCATTCGGCCTGTTGAGTCCCGCTGGGTACCCAATGGGTCCTGTTGGGTGCCCACTGGGTGCCACTGGGTACCCGCTGAGTGCCGTTGGGTCGCATTGGGTGCCGTTGGGTGCCCACTGGGCCCATTGGGTGCCTGTTGGGTGCCATTGAATCCCGTTGGGTGCCCATTGAGTCCCGTTGGGTCCCGTTGGGTGCCGTTGGGCGCCCCCCACCCCGGCAGCCCCCCCGCTCACGTCCTGCAGCAGCCGCTCCATGTTCTCCTGCAGCTCGTAGAAGTAGCCGGCGGTGATGAGGCCGTGGCGCGCCTTGGCCAGGCAGTCGCGGGCCAGCTCGGCCAGCTGGTGCTGGATGAAGCTGAGCGCGCCGTCGGCCAGCGGTGTCCCCCCGGGGCCGCAGCCCCGCACAAACTCCTCCAGCCGCTCCTCCATCTGTGCCGTCGCCTGCGGGGAACGCCCCCGGGGTTGCCCTCACCACCCCCCCCCCCCAGGACCCCGCATCACCCCTCCTATTGCCCACCTGGACCCCCCAGAGCTGCCCCGTAACCTCCCCAACCCTAACACCCCCAAAACCCCTCCCACATCCCCCCAATGCCCACCCAGACCCGCCCAAGCTGCCCCATAACTCCCCGACCCTCACACTCCCAAGTCCCCCTCCTGCATCCACCCCGTGGTGCCCCCCCCATAACCACCCCATCACCTCCCCAGGACCCCCTACGCTCCCCCGGTGCCCTGTAGACCCCCCTGAACCACCCAAATCCCCCCCCATATCCCTTCCAACCCCCCCCCCAAGGAGCCTGTACCCCCCCCACGCCCCCCCCAGCTCCCCGTGCCCCCCACCTTGGGGAACCGCTCCTTGTAGACGTGGTTCATCATCACGATCTCGTTGTCGTGGGATGAGGGCGAGCGCCCTGGGCTGGGGAGGGGGGGGGGGAACACCGCTGGCACCCACGGGACCCCCATCACGCCCCCGCTGCAGCATCCCCCCTCCCCCTCCAGCACCCCCCCCTCCCCATCACCTCGGTGCCCCCATCACTCGCAGTGCCCACCCCCCCACCACTGCGCCCCCCTCCCCCTGGTGACCCCATGCTGCCCCCCCCCAGTGTCCCCTCTCCCACATGGCCCCCCAACACCGCCTCACCCTTCCCCCCCCCCAACCCCCAACCCCACAGCGTCCCCAACCCATCACCCCCCCCCATCCCGCTGCTGTCCCTGACCCCCCCCCTCATTTAACTCCCCCCCCACCCCCAACCCAACCCAGGCCCTACCTGAGGCTGCGGGAGCGGGGGCGGGGGGCTGGCCCCCCCCGGGCCCCCCCATCCTCCTCGGCCAGGCTCTCGGAGCTGCCGAAGTGCCGGGAGAGGAAGCGCAGCTCCTCCGGCGTCGGCTGCGCCGGCAGCTGGTGCAGGCGCTCCTGCGACGAGCACGAGGACTGCGCGCCCGCGTCACCCACGGACCCCCCCACGGACCCCCCCCTCTTGACCCCCCCTTGACCCCCTCCCAGACTCTCCTCGGACCCCCCCCCCACCGTGGGTGGTCACAGGCAGCACCCACAGGGGGAACCCCCAGGGTTATGGGGGGGAGGGGAGGGAGGGGAGGGGGGGGACACCCCCCAAGGGTCCCCTTGGTGTTTGGGGGGGGGGGGGCACCGAGGTTTGCCCCCCCCACACTCACCGAGACGGTGGAGCTGGGCGTGTTGGTGCCATAGCCCGAGGAGGGCAGCGAGGCCAGGGACCAGCGGCGCCCGTCGGCTCTGGGGTGGGGGGGGGCACGGGGGGGGCATCAGTGACCCCAACACCCTGACCCCCCCACCCCACTATCCCCCCCCCCCCCAAACCAGCCTGGGTAACCTGGTTTGCCCCCAGCTGGAACCCCAATCTTGGGACCCCCCCCATCGTGGGACCCCCCCCCACTAATCCTGAGACCCCCCCACCTATCCTGGGACTCCCCCATCCTTGGACCCCCCTCCCCCATCCTAGGACCACCCCCTCATCCTAGAACCCCCCCCATCGTGGGACCCCCCCCCCCCAAACCCTGAGACCCCCCCCCCCCATGGCCCCCCCCCTTACCGGCGGGAGGAGGCGAAGGAGAAGTGTGCGGGGTTGCTGGGCGAGAAGTTTCGGGGGCTGTCCAGGGGGCTGCTGCCTGCGGGGGGGGGGGGGGGGGCAAATTTTGTTTTTTTTTTTTTGGGGGGGGGCATGGGGGTGACGTCACTGCTGCCCCGCCCTGCCAGGCCCCGCCCACAGCAGAAGAGGCGGGGCTAAGGCGCCCCCCTCCCACCCAGGGGCAGAGAGAGGGGGTTGACCCCAAGGGATGGGGAGGGTCTTGGGGGAGGGGGGAGGCAATGAGTGTTTTTTTTGGGAGGGGGCTGGGGGGGTTATTGGGGATGGGGGGGTTATGGGGCCCTTTGGGGGGGGACAGCAGGCTGAGGGGGTCCCTATGGGCACTGAGGGGGGGAGGTCCTGGAGGGTCCCCATGGGTTCGGGGAGGGGGGGCATGAAATGGGGGGGGGCTCAGGGACAGAGGGGGCCCGGGGAGGGCCGGGGGGGGTCCGGCTCTCACCGATGTGGCTGGGCAGCGGCGAGTGGGGGCGCGGGAGCGTGGGCGAGGTGCTGGTCAGGATCAGGCTCTTCCGATTGCTCGTGCGGCAGCTGGGGGGGAGCAGTTTTTTTTTTTTTGGGGGGGGGTGGGGGAGACCCCTCCCACACCACTGCCCCCCCCACACCTTGCACCCAGGAAAGCCGCTGGAAACACACACACAGTCCCCCATCCCCAACCCGACAGCATGGGGGGGGCACGGATGGGGGGGGGGGGGTGAAGATGGAGGGTGAGGAAGAGGAGGGAGGGAGGACGGGGGATGAAGGATGGGGGGGCAGGGGATGGGGGGGGATGGGGATGGAGGAGGGGGGAGGATGAAGGTGAGATGAGGATGGAGGAGGAAGGGGGGGAAGGATGAGGGTGAGGAGGATGAGGAGGCCTGAAGGTGGGGGATGAAGGCTGGAGGGGGGGGGGCGAGGATGAAGGAGGGACGAAGGCCGGAGGATGGCGGCTGCGGTGGGATGAAGGCTGAGCTGGGGAGGATGAGGAGGAGGATGAAGGCTGAGGGGAAGGATGGGGATGGGGATGAGGATGATAAGGATGGGGATGAAGATGAAGGCTGGGGGAGGATGGGGATGGAGATGAGGATGATGAGGATGATGAGGATGAAGGCTGGGGGGGAGGATGAGGGTGAGGATGGGAGGATGAAGGCCGGAGGATGGCGGCGATGAGAGGAAGGCTGAGCCGGGAGGATGAGGACGGGGAGGGGGATGAGGATGATGAGGACGGGGATGAAGGCCGGGGGGGGAGGATGAGGATAAGAAAGATGCTGAGGATGAGGCCGAAGGCCGGGGCGGGGGGGGGGGGTACCTCTTGGTGCGGCGGAACATGCTGCGGCCTGCTGCTGCCCACCGGGAGTGGCATGCGGGGGGGGGGGGCCGCGGGGGAGGGAGGGGGTGTGGGGGGGGGTAAATGGGGGGCGGGGGCCGGGGGGGGCCGGGCCGCGGCAGAGGCTGCGGCGGGCGGGGCTGGGGCGGGGCCGGAGGGGGGCTTTAAATGGGGGGGGGGGGGCGCGATCCACGCGTGTGCGGCCCCACCCTGCCCTTGGGGGGGGGGATTTTTTTTTTTTTGGGGGGTGGTATTGGGAGGGCTCATTTTGGGGGGGGGACTTGGGGGGTTATTTGGGGGGGTATTTGGGGGGGGGGGCCCTCACCTGCTGCTCTTCCGCGGCAGCGGCAGCTCCTCTGCAAAACGCCGGGGGGGGGTACCAGGGGGGGGGGTTCGTGGGGGGGGGAGGGGGGGCACAGCCAGAGCCCCCCCAGCCCCTGCACTGCGGCGGGGGGGGGGGGGGGCCGCAGTGCCCCCCTTCCCCCACCAAGCCCTGCAGCGACTCCCCTGCAGGGCAGACACCGTCCGGACCGAACCCCCCCCCCCCGGACCGAGCCCCCCCCCGTACCGACCCCCCCCCCCCGTATCGTGCCCCCCCCCCCCCCCCGGTACCTGCAGCCGCCGGCCTCCGGATCACGCCCGAGTCGTCCATGGCGCTGCCGCTGCGGGGGGGGGTCCCGGCCCCCCCCCCCCTCCTCCTCTCCTCCCCCCCGGCGCCCCCCCCACGCCCCCCCCTTTCAGCCGCCCGCCCGCCATCCTCCGCCGACCCCGTTAGGCCCCCGCCCCTGGGCCCCGGCCCCGACACGCCCCCTTTTTTGGGGGGGGGGGCAGGCGGCGGGGGGGCCCTTACCCGAGGGGGGGGGCAGCCCCACCCGGGGGGGGTTAACCCGTTCACTGCCGGCGCCTCCACCCCCCCCCGCCCCCACAACCCCTCCCTTACATCGTCCTGACCCCCCCATTATTGCCCCCCGCATTATTGCCCCCGCCCGTTTATTGCCCTCATCCATTATTGCCCCCTCCCCGGCCCACCCCCCCATAAAACCCGGCGCTGGCCGCGGTGCTGAACCGCAGCTACCCAGCGCCCTCCCCCCCCAAATTTAACAGTGTGGGGGGGTCAAGACCCCCCCCCAATGCCCCCCCGGAATGCCCCCCCCAAATTACAACCCCCCCGAAATTACACCCCCCCGCCTCATTAGTGACTTCACTGGACTGCCCCCCCAATAAATAAATGGGGAAAAAGGTTCCTTTGCTCCCCCCCCCCCCCCAGTGACACCCCTACACCCGCGGTGCCCCCCCCCCGCTGCCCCCCCCCCCCCCGGATTACAGCTCTAATCCCCCGGGATTGAGGCCACGGCGGGCGGCCAGCACCGATTAACGGGGGGGGGGGGACACAAGGGGAGGCCCCCCAAGTTCCTCCCAACCCCCCCTTGAGCCCCAGCCCCCCCCCAGCGACCTGCTTGGTGCTGCCCCCC